>NC_056751.1:360238102-360243102 GCF_019279795.1 Protopterus annectens
CTGACATCTTTCCTCTTCTCTCTCCACTGCCCCTGGACTACCCCCTACTCTTTGCTTCACAAACACCCCTTCTCAACCCTTTATCCACACTCTTTTTCATTTCTTTGTAGTCTCTCCATCCTACACATCCCAGCAAAACTTACCTTGTCTATATCTGTTACTGATTGTCTTCAGCACTCACTCCTCCTTTGGGTCTACCCGCTCAGCTCGCCCTGCGGGCTCACTCCGCTCCCCTACCCTGCCCCCAATTCCTACCCGCCCCCAACACCTCTACATTTATTCCTACCACACTCCTCCTACCACACTATTATCCAATCACACTCCTGTTATCCATACCCCTCCCCCATTCTGTCATATAATAAGAATCCTCCTCATACTGCCCCTCCCACTACTACTCCTCCCATTCCAACTCCTACTCCTCTATACACTTAGTCCTTCCCTGTCCTTGCCCACTACTACAGCTCTCCCTATCCATCTCTGCTCCTTCTCTCCTTCCCTTATCTATTAGCTTCTTTTTTTCATTCCTTCCACTACCCCACCCTTCCTACCATGCCCTTCCAATTGTCCTTCACCATCCTACTCCCCTGCTTCCTTCTCATCTTACTAATACCTCTATACACCGCTTCATCATACTCACACAAAGCTCCCTCATTCTTACCCCTACTCAAACTACTCCTAACACCCAACTTCAATCTTCCCTACTGACTCATTTCCACACCATATCCTCCCCCCTTTTCCTTCCCAACCTTCTACACCTGTTCCATTTCAAGTTATTCCCTGTCTCCATAGAACCTCTCCCTCTTAAATTTCTGCTAGCCCTACACAAACACTTACCATGCAAGCTCAATAGGCCTAAACCTACCACCTTTAATACCCTACCCTTATCTGGAAACATTCACCCAAACCCTGGTCCCAGCCTTTGCACAAACTACTCCATCCCATCTCCTCCTTCTTCACCCCCATACACAGAAGACTCCCTCCTCCTTCCCTTCTCCTCCCACTTCCCCTCTCAGCACTCTTAAGATCTTCACTATCAATGCCCAAAGCCTTAGCAACAAATCTCACCTTGTCCAAGCTTGGATTACTCAGAACCAACCAGACATCATAGCAATCTCCAAAACCTGGCTAAAACCCCATATTACCGACTCTGAAATTTTACCTCCTGGTTACCACATCCTCAGGAGTGACCGATTAAATAAAAAAGGTGGAGGCTCTGCTCTAATCTACTCCAATCTTCTCTCCCTAATTCCTCTTCAGATCCATACCCCTCAATTAAAAAATGCAGAAATAACAACAAGCCTTCTCCGTTTGAATAAACATAAAAATATTTGCATTATTTCCCTATACATCTCCCCAGGCAACAATATCTCCACCCTTGAAGATATTCTTCATTGGTGCTCAACTGAAATAAAATACGAAACCTACATTCTAGGCGATATCAACATTGACTGGAATAAAATCAATACACCATCCTCCTCACTATCCATTAATATTTATAACTTCACCCAAGTAATCCACTCAACAACTCACCCTAACAAAAAAACGCCCTCCAGGTTCTATCTTAGATTGGATACTAGTCTCCCATCCAAACAAAATCTCTCTCTCTGGCACAATCCCTGACACATTCAGTGACCAGTTTAGGCCTATTGAGCTTGCATGGTAAGTGTTTGTGTAGGGCTAGCAGAAATTTAAGAGGGAGAGGTTCTATGGAGACAGGGAATAACTTGAAACCCTGTCTTCATCCAACAATCGTCAAGCTCCATCCAACATCAACACGTGTATATCCAAACTCATAACCTAAGCAATTTCAATCCCTCTATTTTGTCTAACATCTTTAAACAAATTAACTGGCACATCCTAAACATTCTCCCTCTTGACAGCGCTGTAGAGCATTTCAACTCTATCTTCCTTAATACTCTTAACTCCCTAGCCCCTCTACGAAAAAAACGAATCAAAGCCAATACTGCTCCCTGGCTAACCAAAGAAACTAAACAAATTATGCATCACAGAGACAAATCCTAGAAGCTTTACCAGAAAAGTAAACAGTCCTCTGCCTTGCTCCAATATACTCAACTTCGCAACCAAGTAAAAAAACTTATTACCAAAGACAAGAAAAATTACTATAATAAACTTCAGTCCAACAACAACAAGAACCCTAAACAATTCTGGAATCAGTCAACTCCCTTCTCCATCCTGGATCTAGAAATAAACCGTGCCCTGATCCTAACTTAACTGACAGTGAACTAAGCTCCCATTTCAACACCTTCTTTATTGAATCCATAGCTAACCTAACTAAAACATTCCCAAATAATAACCCACCCAACTCCCTCCACACGACAGCCAACTACCTAAATAACAATCCCCTTAAATTCCACCTCAAACCTGTACCCACCAATCTTATAAAAAAACTTCTATCCAAACTAAGGCCATGCGCTAATGCCATAGACAACATACCCTCCTCCTTCCTCAAATGTGCAGCAGAAGGAATTGCTCTCCCAATCAGCATTCTGATTAATAGATCCTTAACTGAATCATATGTGCCCAAACTCTGGTGTTCAGCCTACATTCTTCCTCTCCACAAAGAAGGCAAAAACACCTTTATTTCTAACTTCCGCCCCATTGCCCTACTCTCACCAATTTCTAAAATTCTAGAAAAATGTGTCCACCACCAGCTTTGGCCTTACCTAATTCAGAATCAACTTGTAACACCCACCCAGCACAGCTTCCACCCCAGCCATAGTACCATAACTGCCCTACTATCTTTCCTAGACACTAACAATCAAGCCTGGGACAATGGACTCATCATATCCACTATACTACTAGATCTTTCTAAAGCCTTCAACACCATCTACCATACTCAACTTCTCCATCATCTCACCAACCTTAATCTCTCCCCTAATACTCTTTCCTGGTTCTCCAGCTACCTATCCAACAGGTCTCAAGCTGTTAAATGGAAGCACTCCTCCTCTTCCTTCTTGCCTACACCTACCGGCGTTCCTCAAGGGTCCATCCTTGGACCCATGCTCTTCAACATCTTTATAAATGACCTTCACACCATCATCCCTGACACTACAGTCATCCAATACGCTGATGACTCTACCTTGGTTTGTGCTGCCCCCAACATTTCTGAACTACTGACCAAAACCCAAATAGCTTTTTCCACTACTGAGAACTGGATGCACCAAAATCACCGTTCCCTCAACTCCAGTAAATCTAAAATTCTAATATTCCTCCCCTCCAAGGTTTCCTCCTTTGACAAAAACACTTTCAATGTCTTTAGCCAATCCTTCACTACTATAGAAGTAGTCTCCTCTGCAAAACTCCTTGGCATTACCATAGACGAACACCTCAAATTTGATCTTCACATACAACAAAACAAAGAAAACTCACCAAAAACTAGGTATGCTATATAGAACCAATCAATTTCTCTCCAACCCCTCTAGGCTTACCCTGGCAATCTCCTACCTTCTCTTCTATATGATGCCCCACTATTAACTAATCTGTCCACTTCCAACACCTCTAAACTTGAAGCTTGTTATAATAAAATATCCAAATTTGCCACTAAATCCAAAACTTCAACTCACCACTGCCTCTGCCTTCAATCTCTGAATTGGTTAGAACTACCTAACCACCTAGACTATCTACAACTAACCAACGCTCACAAATTAATATTCTCCCCTGATAAATGCCCACCTTAAAAAACATTCTTCCCCCTTACACCCCAAATAGATCTCTGAGGTCTGAACACCAAAACCTAATCGCCAGTCACAAACCAAAACGTCCCGCTGGCCAGCTTCTACTCTGCTTCTCTCTAGGTAAAAAACTGGAACTCCCTCCCTCCCTCACTTAGGACAATACCTAACACTGAATCCTTCAAAAACCAACTCTTCCAATATCTCTCTTCCAAATGGAAATGCTCCTGCTTTCACCCTACATAACTCCACCCACTAAACTCTCCATACTACTGCTTTACTATACTATCTAGCTTAATCTTAGCTTAATCTAATTTCTCCTATACTCTCAAGCTTCATCTAACTTCTCCAAGAACCTGAACTAGCATACTTAAACTCCATATTTATAAATATTGTAAAAATCCAAAAAAAAAAAAATAATAATTTTTTTCAGTTTTTGTTATATACTGTCTCACAATGAATATTACCATTTTTCCTTTGAATGTATGTAATTCCACTGAATGTATTAACCATACTACTGTATCTCATCTCCAAAATTATGTAACCTTTCTCATTGTTTTGCAACCCTTATCATACTACTAGGAGAAATGGAGTAGGGGTTATACTAAAGGAACAATATGCCAAGAGTGTTTTAGACGTGAAGAGAGTGTCTGACCGAGTGATGTTTATGAAGCTCGAAATTGATGGTGTAATGATGAATGTTGTTAGTGCATATGCTCCACAAGTTGGGTGTGCGATGGATGAGAAAGAGAAATTTTGGAGTGAGTTGGATGAAGTTGTGGTGAGTGTACCAAAGGGTGAGAGACTAGTGATTGGAGCGGACTTTAATGGGCATGTTGGTGAAGTGAACAGAGGGGATGAGGAAGTGATGGGTAGGTATGGTGTTAAGGAGAGGAATGCAGAAGGTCATATGATTGTGGATTTTGCGAAAAGTATGGACATGGCTGTGGTGAATACGCATTTTAAGAAGAGGGTGGAGCATAGGGTGACGTACAAGAGTGGAGGAAGATGCTCACAGGTTGATTATATACTATGTAGGAGGGCCAGTCTGCAGGAGATTGGAGACTGTAAAGTGGTGGCAGGGGAAAGTGTAGTTAAGCAGCATAGAATGGTGGTATGCAGAATGACGTTGGTGATCAAGAAGAGGAGGAGGAGTGTGAAAGCTGTGCCAAGGATTAAATGGTGGAAGTTAAAAAAGGGTGATTGTGAAGTGGAGTTTAGGGAAGAGTTAAGACAGGCACTGGGAGGCAGTGGAGAGTTACCGAATAGCTGGGTAACTACAGCAGAACTAGTAAGGGTGACCGCTAG